>NC_056738.1:208925071-208957571 GCF_019279795.1 Protopterus annectens
ACAGCTTCTTGAAAAAGTTAAAGAATAAAGCAAAATTTGAGAAAAGGAAGAAGAAAGTAAAGTGCATAGCATGGAAAGCCCAAGATGGTGGATGGGGGAGATCAGGGAAAGACTGGAGGGTGTGTGTGTGTGTGTGTGTGTGTGTGTGTGTGTGTGTGTGTGTGTGTGTGTGTGTGTGTCTCAGTGTGTGTCTCAGTGTGTGTGTGTCTCAGTATGTGTGTGTGTCTCAGTAGGCCTAGGGCACCATTTCCCCTAAGTCCAAACCTGTACATAGCGTTCCTGCAATGTATCATTGGTGCAACTAAATTCCAGTAACTGTAAATGTCTGTTTGCGAAATGGGCCAACATAGTGTGGTACACAGGCCTGTTGTAATTATGAGCACTATAGCTAAAGGTCAGTCAGTTTGCAGCATGAACTAAAAGGTTGCTTAGGAGAGGTATCAGTGATAGGGTAATATGTAGACTGGAAGTGCCTAGGGGGCCCCCAACTTGACATCTGCTGGGGGCCCCAAAAATGCTAACACTGACCTTGCCTATGGTAGCCAGACTGTACTTCATGATATCTTACTGATACCAGCCTGACATCATACAGGTGGGATGGAGTACTGTTAACATCTTGCGCCCATGTTGTGTCAGGTCCTGGTTATTGGATTTGCAACAGTTGGTATTGTATTGCAGGGCAGACATGTTCGGCTGTGGGAGGGGGGATATCTATACGTACCAGACATATGTTGCTTGGGACCCTCACCCCCATT
The DNA here is from genome assembly GCF_019279795.1 of Protopterus annectens. Taxonomy (NCBI): domain Eukaryota; kingdom Metazoa; phylum Chordata; order Ceratodontiformes; family Protopteridae; genus Protopterus; species Protopterus annectens. The sequence continues at coordinate 208,925,827 of NC_056738.1, forward strand.
AACGGTGCATGTGGTCATATATGTTTTTGTTATGTTTTCTTTTATATCTATAGACACATGTCTGTATACACATATATAAATATATATTTATGCTTACACATATATATATATATATATATATATATATATATATATATAGATATATTGCTGTATATATATATATATATATATATATATATATGTATATATGTATACCTATGTATGTAGACATATATATCTATAGATGTATGCATATGTATGTATATATATATATATATATATATATATATATATATATATATATATATAGATATTATATATGTATTTATGTATAACTATATATATATATATATATATATATATATATATATATATATATATATATACACACACACACACACACACACACACACACACACACACACACACATACATCTACATGTTTAAATACATTTCCTGTACTGTTGAATGACTGTGTTGGATGATATGTTTGTGAAAACATCAGGGTTATATATATCTCACGTGGCTTAGTGGTAAATGACTTTGGCTATGGTGTGCAGGGTCCTGGGTTCAAGCTGTTGCAGAGGTTGTTTATTTTGTTGCTAGGCAGAACAAGAGCCGTTGGATACAGAGTGATTAAGGCACTTTTAAGCAGTTGTGCAGGTTTGCACGGAGGTAAGCACTTTTAACTTCCGGTTACTGTTTTTTATACTCAGTTAGCTTCTAAATTGCTTAATCTGTGTAGGCATTGCTTACCCCGTGCAAACAGGCTTTAACCCGCTTACTGCTGCTTAAAAGTGCTTACTCGTGCTTACCCCCATGCTAATTTCTTTAATAGAAAAGAAAGAAGGGTTGATAGGAAAGTGAAAAAAGGGGCACAAAGAGGGAAAGACAATAGGGAAAATAGCTAGGGATGTGAAGAAAGGGTGCAGGGAAGGTCCATAGCTGACCATTTCTTCTACAGCAACAACTGTGCATATACACTGAATTTGGAGGTAGATTTGGACACTCAAACCCCTGAGAGAGGAGTGAGGACAACAATAATATATTCTGATGCCAATTAGACCAGATTACATGTATCCAGTGGACCTGTGTGTGAAATGGACAGCTATGTATGGGGCGAGATTTGTTTTGGGAACAGATTGCCCTTTTTTTTTTTTCAGGTGAGAGTGGGATGTTGGGGAAGGATAGTAGGTATATTTGGGGCGGTAGGTTAGGTAGGTTAACAGACAAAAGAAACAAGACGCATACAGGGGTGGTATATGACACATGTGGGGGGTAAACACCTTGATGGGGAAGGGTGTTGGGAAATCGAAAGCCCATGAGCCCCTAGTGGAAACAGTGGGACTGAGGTCCCCACCCATGGGCAGTCACCACTGTACCTTCACGGCCCTGAAGGTGGCTGTGCTGGGGGCTGAGTCGGAGAGCCAGGCCGACCCTCTAGTTGTGACACGTGGCCTTTGAGCTGGTGTAGCAGATCTCCGATCTCCCTGCAGAGTTCGCTATGCACCACAACCCGGACCTGATGATGGGTGATAGTTTTCTGTCCTACCCGCTCCTGGGGGGACGAGCCCCATCCCCTGAGGCAGTTCCACCCAAAGGTGGTGCAGGACCAATGGACGAGGAGGTCCCTGGTTGGGCCCCAGATGTGCTGATGCCCGGTGCCACGGCCAGCTGAGGTGGGACAGGTGGGTCCACTGGGACCATTCCCATATGTGCTATGGTGTTTATGTTTCATCAACATATGTGGGTTAGTAATAGTCAACACATTCCAGGATTAGGTATAACAGCATTCATAGATTTTCCCATTAACCCAGACACCAGATATGGAAAAGGTGCATAGCAAACAGAACACATGCATATATAGGACCACAGTGGTAATTACAGCATGCAGGTACATTGATGGCACCATGCCACCAATGTTGGAGTATTTCAGCATAGCACATGCATAGAAACAGATTTAAATAATTAACAAACAATAGGACATATGTACCAACATTACAATGAAGTCATCACATACCAATTGAGTTGGGTATTTAGTTTATTGTTGCAGATAAGGTGGGGGGGAGAAAATGTCAATTAACAACTAGTATATTCCTGTAGTTCACATTACTTTCCTAGTCAGTGCTGTTATCTGTACCTTACAAGAATAAGTATACTACCCTATTGCCTTTGTTTGGACAGTGGTATGGCTGTCAACAACTATATACATGAACTGGTTTTACCTGCAGTATACACCTCTGACCTGGTATACTAACTATCTAACTGTTTCTACACATACTCCCAGATTACAGGTTGATTTTATGCATATACCTTTCCATCTCTTTTTCCACAGGCTCTGGCCATGTCTTGACCCCATGCTGATGAACCGGGACGTATGTAGACTATTGCCCTCTTCAACCTTTAGTGACTTACGACACTCTTATAGAGTATTTTGTAGACAATTATATTATGTATCCAAAATCAGAAGAGGTTGATACTCCACAACAAATGAAGTAAACCAGATGAATGAAAAGACAAGTCCTTTATTCGAATGAGTAAGCACTTTCACGTTCTGATTTTGGATTTGTCCTTTTTTTGGGAGGTGATACCTTACCCTGACAGTGTTCTTTTCTTCCTGAATTATATTATGTAGCACAGTGTGGGTGATAGTGAGGAGTGATACCTTATTATTCAGAGCAACTGCAACAATAACAACGCCATGGCCACATCTTGACAACATGGGGGTGTAGATGGGACATACTTGGCTTATTACTCTCATAACATTTTGGGGAGTTGCTAGTGTGACAGGTTTGTTCTTACATATGTGTGACTATCAGTTATATTTCCTGTCTGCTGCCTAAACATCTGGGATCATCCCACTGATTTTCCAGGGGGGACAGGGTGACAGGCAGCAGATAAGGGCTGATATACTGGACATTCTGGACATATCTGTACAGTCATGGGGTATGATTCTGTATGCAGCCTACTTCCTCTCCCGGGATTCAGACCATGGCTGTGTCTGCTAACACTAAAACACTGTCCATCACAGTTGTGTGTCCTATATAGATATTGCTGTTTATCTTTTATCTGACTTCTGTCTATAATTCTCCTGTGGTTTTACATTCTGACCTTGTATTACAATGCTCTCATACAGGATTTCCTAGACAGTTATACTATGTAGCACAGTGTGAGTGACAGTGATGAGTAATACATTATTATTCAGAGCAACTGCATCAATAACAATGCCATACAATACCAAAGTAAACAGTACCAGTAGAGGGTATCAGTCTTTTATTTCTGTGCACAGTGTTCGTATCTGACGAACCTGTGGGAGCAATGTTTGTTAGCACTACCTGAATGTTGCCACACAAAGTTCCAGATTCCACATTAGTATTATGCACATACATCTCACTCTGTTACTCTACACACTCTGGTCACAGCTTGACAACATGGGAGTGTAGATGGGACATACATGGCTTACTACTCTCATAACAGTTTGGGGAGTTGCTAGATTGACAGGTTTGTTCTTATAGATGTGTGACAATCAGTTGCATTTCTTGTTTGCTGCCTATACGTCTGGGATCATCCCACTGATTTCCCAGGATGACAGAGTGACAGGCAGCAGATATGGGCCAATTTACAGGACATTCTGGACATATCTGTACAGTTGTGGGGTATGATTCTGTATGCAGACTACTACCACTCCCAGGATTCAAACCATGGCTGTGTGTGCTAAAAATACAACGGTTCACGTCTCAGCTGCATGTGCTGTTTGGATTTTGTTGTCTGTCTTTTCACTGTTTTCTATCTATGTCTCTCTCAGTTGTTCTAAATGACCTCTGGGGATTACATCAGTCATATACAGACATTCCTACATATTTTATTTATGTTGCACAGTGTGGGTAACACTGCTTAATATAACAGTACTATTAAGTGATTTGCAAATCTACATTATCATATGATACCAGAGTAAACACATGTAGTCCAGCAGTTAGACCTTCATTGTCAGGCTTTTATTTACATACAACCTATATGAGACTCTTCTGCCATATTCTCTGGTGTATGCATTACTTGTCTTAAACAATACAGGTTTTATACAGGCAATTAACTTAGTAATACTTTTAGAGTTATTTCCTATGACAGTACATGCAAGAGTATTACTAACCTGCCTTGTGTTGCAACCTCTCCAATCAACATCCATGGGCCTCCTGGTTCACAGCCTGCTCACTTACCACTGTGAGGGACATAAGAGGAACATTTAGCTATACTTATCCATAATATACATGAGCTGGCAATTATTAAACAGGTAGTGGAGTGATGCACACAACTAGGACCTCCCCTGTACTCCTAGGCTCTTGGATCCACTGATCCAAGAGATCCCACTTTAGCCGCTTCAGGTCGGCATAGTGATGCTTGACCTGCTCACCAGTTCGGGGTATGCCAGTGGCACTGGTGAGGTCACGGGCAAGATGGTCCCAGGCTTCCTCTTTATATTGGGAACCCTGGTACTGGCTCTACAGCAGTCTCTGCTCATGGTCTTTGCAAGGAGTCCTGCCATGACTCTGGAATCCTGGGTGCCCCAGTGTTGTGCCCAAAAGTGCACACCCTCTCCCATTCCAGACATGGTGCCTGCAAGGGGAAGCTACAACCAGTTATGAGATGTATTCCCGCTGTTGGGTTTAAATAGTGCTGATTTCCCACACTTTGCCGTGATTGGATGGTTTTGATAAGGCTAAGCTATGGGCAAATGTGCTTACCTAAGGTTGGCATTGTTTAAAGGGGTATACCAATGGGCAAATTGAGTTAGCTGGCCTACACATTGCTTACACATACTAAGCTGGCCTGTGCAATGCTTAGCATTGCTTAATATTTCATTTGCATTACATTTGTTTTTTGGCATTGATTTATTATTCATTACATGTTATATATGTGTTTGGTATCCATGATTCATGTGTAAGTGCACTGTATGGGGTCCTTGTGTTTATTAGGGGACTTCAACACTTTATTACAATTACACCTCACATCTGGGCTTACTGCAGTACTCCAGTTTACAGATTTATGTTATGTAGTAGGTTATAGAACATAAGACTGTATATAGATTCCTTTCACATGTTCAGTTTGATTTTACTATAGTGAGGATTTGTTTGGTGATATCTCAATCTTATATATATCTGTGGTGGCTTAGTGGTTAACTACTGTGACTCTTTTGTACAGGGTCTGGGGTTCAAGACCTGCTAAGCCTGTTTATTTTGTTTCTGGCCAGAACAGCGGCTGTTGCATACAGATTTATTAAGACACTTTTAAGCACTTGTAAGCTGGTTTGCGTGGGTTTGGGCGAGGGTAAGCAATGCTAACCTCTGGTTAAATATGCTTATAGAGAGTTAGCTTCAGTATTGCTTAACCTGTGTGCGCATTGCTTACCCGTGTGCAAATGGGCTTAAACCTGCATACTAGTGCTTACATATGCTTACTACTGCTTAATAGTGCTTACACTTGCTTACTAGTGCTTACTCCCACTTACCACTGCACTAATTTAGACAGTAATGTCTAATGGTTCTTGGGAAGGTGGGGGATCTGGAAGCTGCATGGAGTTATCATTCATTAAACATTTTACCTTCCATTTGTATCCCTGATTCCTGTTTACATATACTGTATGGTGTACATGTGATTATCTGTGGACTTTGCAACATTATGACACCGACACTTCACATCTGCATTTAATGCAGTCCTCCAGTTCACAAATATATGTTATTTAGTAGGTTATGCAACTAAAAATATTGGTCATAAAGTGATTTGACATGGAAAATGGAATGTGCTGCAGTGGGATTCGAACAGGGAATGATTGCTCATAAGGCAAATGCTCTGCCCACTACATTATTGCTATACTGCTTAATTTGCATATATCTTGATTTTTATCCTCATCTGCCATTTAAGCTGCATTAAACATAGCTAAGCAATGGGCAAACCTGTGCACCTATAGTTAAATTTCATCTGTTTCATTAAAAAAAATCTTTATATTTGTTGTTTTAACTATTTCTCTTGTACATGTAGGGGGATGTTGCTGGGGGTATGCATACACATATGAGCAGTCACGCTCATTATTTTAGGACTTGTCTACTGTTCTTCATTGCAGGGGTGTGTATATTCTGAGATCCCTGATCTCAGACATGCTCCCTGCACTCTTACATGCTCCATATAAGATTAAGAGCCCAGGCAGCGCACCTTCATTAATATGCATGGCACGCTACCATCCTGCTCCTAAATGGCCGCTTCCGTGCAGGAGCAAGCTAGTCCTGCACAGAAGGATAGCAAATCTGAGGGGGGTTCTCAAGGGACGGGACATAGATATGAAGCAAAATCAGTAATGTTCTGCTAAATCAGAGATAGATAAGAGGCAGACTGCTCTAATTCACTTAAAGCATTAACAGAACAGGATTTTATATCAACTTGCATTTTTGAATATAAACGGGGGGAAATTCAAGTAACAGGGAGAGAATGGGATTTTAGATGCAGACCTTTAAGGAGAACAACAGTGATCATTCAGAACATTATATTCATAAAGTAGCAGTAGGTCTTCTAAGAACTAAGCCAACATGGGAATAGACAAAGGTGATTCTTCGATGTCTGCAATTAGGGATACAGGCAATAGGCAACAGTGGGCAGAAATATATTGGAGAAAACTAGTAAAGGAACCAAGGTACTGAGAGCAAATAACTAGAGAGGGAAAGGTAGTAGCATGGGAAGATGCCAAGAACTTATTTGGACTACAGAAGTAAGATTGCCTTCCATATCAAGGACAGATATCATAGTATAGGCAAAGAGAAAGGTAGGGGAGTCCCTAACAAAAGACCAACACTGGTAGAGTTTTAATAGAATCTAGAACAGAAGTTGCCATTAAGAAAGGAATAAATAGAGCATATAAAATAGTGCATGCTAACTATAAGAATCAGTCAGATGAGGTTAGAAAGAATTGGAAGAGAGATTAGATATGCAATTCATAAAGAAATAATGGGGGATATATGTATGTCTCCCAAATATGCAACAAAATCTAGAAGATTTAGAATCTTTACCTGGAAGTGCATACAGAGTTATTTTTATACCCAAAGCAGATTTCAAGGAATTTGTCCACATGTAAACAGCAAATGTTGGAGGCATGATGGGGCAGAAAGAGGTAACTGGGAGCATATTTTGTGAGAGAGTAATGAATCAGTAGACTTTAAAGATTCCCCTGCAGACTGCTGTGTCAGAGATGCTGGGTAAGCAAGTTGGAGTGACTAGGGAAATGATTTTTTTTTAGCTATGATACAAACTCGGAATTGTCTAGACATAGTAAAGCCTTGCTGAGTCTAATTATGATGGCTGCCAAAAAAGCAATTACTAGAAAATGGAAACCAAGGTCTAAAACAGCTTTACTAGAAGTAGTAAAGACAGTAATAGAGTTAAAACAACTGGAACTGGGATCTTTAGAGAAGGGTAAGAGCAAATTACATAGGAAAAATGGGAACTGTGAGATCAATAAATGCAGAGGAGGAACAAGGTTTAAAAGAAGGTAGGATTTGAATGAGCTATGTAATGGTTTAATAATGATTGGATATGTTAAAAGTGATGTATAATGTTTGCAGCTACAGTTGTGTCAGCACAGTTTGGAATGTATAATGTTTGCAACTGAGATTGTGTCACTATGGTTTATTATCATTTATATAAATGCAACATGGCCTATGTCATAGAAAAATAAAACAAAACAAAAAATACAAAAAAAAAAGAAATTGTAATAACTGGCATCATATATTGTTTGTAAACCACAGTGATTTTTAACCCTCAATTATTTAGTGGAAAATAAAGATGAAAGGGAAGGTCTGGCAGTTAGTGCAGTGTACAGAATTAAGGCTATAAGTCCTTACTGAGCTATTACCTGTAGTCTAGGGTACAGGGTTTGATTCTTTCTTTCTTTCTTAGTTTCTTTCTTTCTTTCTTTCTTTCTTTCTTTCTTTCTTTCTTTCTTTCTTTCTTTCTCCATTTTATTACTGTGCGACTTTGAGCATGTTACTTAACCAGCCAGTTCTCCTGGTTGCCCCTTTATATGGTATAAAGGGCAGAAAAAAAATAAGGCATAAATATGAGGCAAAATACTCATGCACAGTTTCTGAAAAAAAAAAATAAGAGCAGAGCCAGATCACTGTCAAATGGGGCCCTAAACAGGATAATGGACCAACACCCCAAGACATACCAATATTTCCCATTACTTGTCTGGCTTTCTCCCAAATACCATAAAACTATTTTCAAAACTATCAGTATTTATATTATTTTCTTCTTTTCTTTTATGGTGATCACAGATATATGGTCATTGGCCAGTTCATCTATCTCCAGCCAATCTATCAGTGGTTCACATACCTCTCAACCACTTAGTGCAAGAAATCTTGACAAACCCTAAAGTAATGGAGGGACAAAGGCCTAAAATAGGGGAAGATTTTAAATATTGCTGTTATAAACTTGGAAAGTTGCAAGATTAAAAGGATTATTGTTGGCATGCATTTCCTGAAAGATATTAAGTCTGAAACTCAAATGTATGTCATTATTTAATGACTTCAAGCCATAGTGATTTGCCAACAAACCACAAATTTTATGAGGAACAGACTAAATACGTGAAGCAAAAATCTAGATATTCTCTGAAAACCTGTACAGTTGAGAGCTAGGCCTGGATCTGGTCCTAAGCTTGGGAGACTGATAACACAGATGGTTCTCTTACCACTGTGCCATTGGACTCACAATGATATCAACAATATTTAATCTATTTTTATGTTTATGGTGATGAAGTATTTAGTTGTAATTAAATTAGGCAGTCTGTTGCTGCATTCCTGTTTAGATGCACTTATTTTCAAAACATGCTTAGTGACAGGGCAAGACTGATTTTATTCTGAATAGGAAAAATAAACAAATGCAAAGCTTTTTTTCCAGCATCATCATTGCATGAACAATGCTTAAAGTATAACATCCGGTAAACTAACAACCCAAGTGATATTACTTCCACAGGCTCACTCTCTGACACTTTAATTGACCGCCTCCCCACTTTTGCTATCAGAGAACATATCACTACTCACAAATTCCATCAGTACAGTCGTACTGTACATACTTGTCTAACTTCCGAATAGACAAATCTAATTTCCACTCCCAAAAAATCTGTAAACTGGAATTCTTTGCATGTCCTCCAACTTGATGCAGCAGTATCCCTATTTAATATAACTTTCCTAAATATTCTAAACTCCATGGCTATCAAGATAGACTAAACAATTAATGAATCAAATAAACAGGACTTGGTATAACTGCAAACAGAATAAAACTGAAGCTAACCTAGTGAAATTTAATCCGTTGAGAAGCACAACTAAAATAAAAATAAAAACTGACAAAATAACTTATTGCACAAACCTCCAAACCTCTAATCAAGTGAACCCTAAATTATATGGTTCTTCAGTCAATCAGCTCCATCACACCATCTTTCTGTTTTAAGTAATCACTTTAAAAGTATTGCCAGTTAGTTCAACTCATTGTTTCATCAATACCGTCACATCTCTCCTAAAAACACAGCCCTTAGCTCCCCACCATATCCTACACTATCTCAAAACATTAAAACATTATGTATCAAGTCTACATCCATCTCTATCACCAAAAGGCTTCTCCTCAAGCTAAAACCCAAAGCTCTTGCCCCAGAAAACCTACCATCAGTATACATCAAACCTGCTATGGCCTATCATATGTCCACACTTATCAAGGAAAAGTATGTCCCTGAGCTCTGGAAAAATTGCATATTACCTCTGCATAAAGGAAGGAATTCCATAGATAGATCTCTTCAATTATCACACCATCACCATTTTGTCACCTCTTTCTAATGTACTTGAAAAATGTATCCAAACCCATCTACTTAACATTCTGTCTTACAATTATCTCTCACACAGCATAGATTTCATTAACATCACAAAACTTTGTTACTTCTAGGCCCATCAGCTTTCTCCTGGCTTAGCAGTTATCTCATTTGCAAATAACAGGCCATGAAATAATGAACAGATATCTCCTCTTTTTTCGCTGTAGCATTGGGTGTCCCCATTTTTTTCATCATATTCATAAACAATCTCCAACTTCAAGTAAATATACTACTATGATTCAGTATGCAGATGACTCATCCCTAATCTGCTCCACCAAGAATCAAGAAAAACTACAATAGATTACCTCAAAACCACCAGTATCTATTGAACTTTGTCTCCATGACTCCCAACTGCTCCTAAATCCACCAAAAAATCCAAATTAGTCCTACTCATTCCAAGCAATTCTTTCACCAGAAACATCTCTTCAATATAACTTCTTCTAACAATACCAAAACCGAAAGAGTAGCCAACACAAAACTTCTAGGGGATCACAATCAATGAAAATATGAAATCTGACTTCCATCTAAAACAAATAGTAAAATGGGAAAAAAATCAAAAATGTGGTGCCCTGTACAGGGTAAAGTCCTACCTTACAGATGACACTAGGAACACCATTGCCACAACTTACATACCCAAAACACTTATATACAGAGCTCACAATCTTATAAATCTGCAAGCCACTCAATCTTTCCTTATCAAGCAATGCTACAATAAAACAGCAAATGTTCACTGCTAATACTCTATACAGAGCCTTCGATGTGTAGCACTAAAACAACTCCAATATACCCTAACCCTCTCTCAATTAGTCACTGCATATAAGCCAATCAGCAAATCAAATAAATGAACTATCAACAGCGGCATAACTCATCACTAGGCTGCCAAGAGAACCCTTTGCTTTATAGATAAACATCTAATAAAGTTACAAAATCTTATAACTCTACAGGTGATTCTCTCTACTCCTATGCATCCAAACTCTGGAACTCCATCTCACTTGCCCTACAACAAAGCAAAACGTTGGGCCATTTGGAAAAAGAAGCAACAGAGGAAGTGCAAAAATATAAAGAACAAAACCTAGAGATTTTTGAAATGTGAAATGATGTGGATATTCTACAAAAGGGCCTTACAGAAACAGATGCTTGGTGCCAGAGCCATGGGCTCAAGCTCAATGCCAAGAAATGTATAGTTATCCCCTTTGTGAAAAAACATGTACCCGTGAATTACTACATAGATATCAGTACACTAAACACCGAAAGTGTGATAAGAGACTTAGGGACACAGGTGGACAGTGATCTCACCTTCAATAACCACATTGCCACAACAGTCAGGAAATCCTACTATGTGGCACATCTCATCACTAAGGGCTTTTCATCCAGAAAAAAGGAGGTCATTGTCCCACTGTACTCATCCCTCATTAGACCCATTATAGAATACAATGCCCCGTTTGGTATGTACCTCTCAAGACATCTGCAGCAACTGGAAAGGCCGCAGAAATACCTCACTAAAAGAATCACAGGCCTAAAGCAGATGCCCTATGCTGACCGTCTAAAAAAGCTCCAGCTATACTCTATCACATATCTTCTACTCAGAGGCAATCTCTGCTTAACATACAAGGCCATGTCAAACCCAGAGCTGCTGGACATGCTACACTTAAAGAAATCCCAATCCCTCAGAGCCACATGCTCCAGGGATCTAAACCTTGTCATCACAATGAACAAAACATGCTGGAGGGATAGGTTCCTGACCCAGAGATTCCCAAGACTCTGGAATAGACTGTCCATACATGTCAAGCAGAGAGCCTCTTTGGCCGTCTTCAAAAGGAACCTTGATGATTGGATGGGAGATAGGAAATTCACCCCGGGGATCATGTCAGTCACCCTGCTAGACAGGGGTCCAGGGAAGTAAATATTGTGGAAAGAAATAGCCAGAGAATTGTTATGGCTAGGCTTGTATAGGCCCTAGGGCTGATAGCCTAGTACTAACCTATGAACCTTTGAACCTATAGAAAAGAAACATGGACATGGGAAATAAAGAAAGATCTGATATGGTGCAATATTTATGTAAAGGAGAAAGCCAAAGTGATCAGTACAAAAAAGCCTGTACAACTCCACCCACTGTCCCATTTCTTTTCATTCCTACCAATTAAATCTTGTGTCTCTCACACACCTCATCCAAGCTACTTCACTATGCTTTCCTATCTTTCACCTCAGTAGTATCCCTGTGTCTGCTTAGTGCCATGGTACTGTGCATTGCAAACTGTTCTATCTTACAATTCAGTATCCTGGCATTTACTCATCACCGTTCTTATGTACCTTACAAACTACATTCCTAGTGTTTCTTTTGCCCCACCTACAGCAGCCAAGTCTCTTATCAGTGAACAGCCTATATAAGCCTAAGCTTAGGAACCAATGTAAATAATGTACCCTGTACTATAATGGCTCAGCTCATTTGTTGTTGATTACTTATACTTATCTGACTTTCTCCTGTCTTGTTGAATACTTCAAGAGTGCCATGTTTTAAAAGACAAACACTCTCTATAAATAAAGTTTCTGTTTAACCAAATAAGTTTTAGTCAATTTAACTTTAACTTGTAATAACATTGTATCTGGTAATATATTAGGATTTTGTTTCATGTTTATTCAAAAACGATCTTCCCATTATATGACTACCTAAGCATTTCTTTAACTTGTACTTTTTGTCCTCTAACTACTAACTGATTATTGTTTACAATGTATTTTTATAAGACATATACTCTTCTCTCTTGCTGTAACCTTTTGTAAACTTAATGTATTTTGTATGAAGCTTTAGTTCCCAGTCCTCAGCTGAAAAGGAGCCTCGTGCTCAGTTTGAATATCCTAGTAAACAAAGACTATTAACTAAATAAAAATAATATATTCTATCATATATTGCTCTTTTATATACTACTAATAACACTGTACTAATATGTAGTAATTAGTATTATTTTATAAGTTGTTCTATCCAAAAATGGTCTGATGTGAGCTAGCATACTGATGATTCTTTTAGGATGAGATTATTTTCTTATAATACGGGCAATATTTCGTTTGCTAATAATTTTGTTTCAGGTAGTTCTGTTCATTTACTGATAATAGGAATACCTTATTTTTCAAAATTTCGTCAGAAAACATTTCTGTTTTTTTTTTTTTTGTATGAGAAACTCTACTTAGGAATCACTGGAAAGATAAGACAACTGTTTTGTGAGTATTTACAACTTGCTAGTGGACACACTCAGACTGTACCTAATTTTTCAAGGAGAGGTAGGCCAGTGAGGCCAGGAAGAATGTTTGAATACCCATTCAATTATACTTTGCTATTTTCAAAATATATTCATATGAGATATTTTTTGTTTCACTGAAAGAGCATAAGATAAATGATTTGTCTTTTTAAAAGGGCAAAAAAATCTCTTCAGCTAAAGTACATAGTCACACCCACATGACAACTACAGGAGTCTGTGCCTACTTAGCTATAACAACAAAGTTAGCTTGCACCTGTATAACAATAATTTCTAAATTGTGTGAAATATCAAATATTTGAATAACCATGAATTCTAAAAGACTGCAAAGGTTTATGGTCCCAGTGAAAGAGAAAAGAATGTAGGGTTGCAGACTATTTGTGCTATATTTTCCTGGGCCAAATGTCTTAAATGTTTTATACAATAAGGTAAGGGAGACACACAAGTCAAATTCCAAAAGGAAAGTATTGATAGAATTCATGCAAGCTTATCACAATGTAATAGACATAAACTGAACAACACAAAAAATGACACAAAGGAAAAACAATTATGTCATGCTTTATTTAGGAGTGAAAGAGTAAAGGCAATTTAGTAAGGAGGAAACTTTTGTTTGGAATGAAGGGAAATTGAGATTAGGGTGTTGTCTTCATTAATTATTTTGCTGTTGACCTCAAAGCAAAGCTTTGAAAAGTTGTCTTCACTGATCAGCACTTAGATACATTCTCAAAAAATATTTAATCGAATTTAAATGGTGTTTTTAATTTTCTTCATAGTCATTTCTTAACCATACTGATATATACTCCAAAACATTATGCAGTATTATTTCTTAGCCAGTTTATTACACTTATGGCAGTAAATAAATGTGTTTGTCTGCAACATTTTAAAGTAGATATTTCAATGACTTCACTACTTTCTTAAAGAATGTAAGTTAATGTCCTCCACCGAGTTCTGTATTAACAGATATCAGCACCCCCTTATGTATAGTACATTGTTAGACTCGGCTTTGTGTATCATGAATCACCTTAGGCAGTGTTACAGTCTATATTATGGCACGCCCTGTTGGGTTTTAGTCCTTAATATTTCAATGGCTAGGTAAATTGTAATGTCTGCATGTCTGCAAACCACAGAAATGATGAAGGTGTTACACAATTATACTATTAAGTCTAGACTGGTTACAAAAATGTATACTAGGGATTATATATTATCCATTGTATTATAGTAAAGAACTCCAGGACTGCATGTTATTGTGTAATCACATCACTCCTGTGATAGGATGAAACACCTAACATTGTCTCATGCAATGACTCATTCCATATGTGATATTTATTACACAATAACACATAAAAAACTTATCATGTCTAATTACTTAATTAATATTTGCAACCTAGCTAGCAACATGTAGTTTGCATTGTTCTGTGTATAACTGTATGTTTACTAAAACCAGATTTGTGCTTAGCTTCAGGAAAACAATTATAAACTGCCTTACTAAATACTCACCAGACCTAGAAACAGAGGCTTACCACCATTCCTTACATTGCTACTGGCTTACAGTTATCCTGTAAGTACATTCCACAGATTCATACTTAAATTCAGGAAAATAATTAAATTGTCTTATTTGATATTCACTTGGCATAGAAACAGATAAACAGGGGCCCAACACCAGTGTCTTTATCCATTAGGTTCATAGGTTCATACTAGGCTATCTGCCCTAGGGCATTTATAAGCCTAGCCAGAGTGTGTTTGGCTTTCGCCACCCATTTTAAATTAATTTTGCTATGCCCTTTTTCGAGGTTAGTATATTGTGCCTCTGTCTAACAGTGACACAGAAGTGATACCCGGGGTAAACCTATGATCTCCCATCCACTCATCAAGATTTCTCTTGAAGAGAGTCAATGAGGGACTCTGCCTAACCTGGACTGGGATTTTATTCCAGAGTGAAGGGAGCCTCTGGTTATGAATCTGTCCCTCCAGCATGTCCTATTTATTTCAGTGCTGAGGTTCAAGTCTCGAGCATGTAGCTTGATGGGATTTGGATTTTCTGAGGTGCAGCATGTCCATTAATTCCGGGTTGGACATGGCTTTATACGTCAGGCACAGATCGCCTCTGAGCAGGCGGTATGCCACTGAGTAGAGCTGGAGTTTCTTTATCCGGGCAGCATATGGCATCTGTTTGAGCCCTTTGATCCTCTTGGTGAGGTACTTTTGGGGTCTTTCCAGTTGCTGCAGGTGTCTGGTAAGGTACATCCCAAAAGGGGCATTGTACTCAATTATGGGCCTGATGAGGGATGAGTAAAGAGGCACAATGACCTCCCCTGATCTAGATGTGAATTCCTTCATGATTTGGTGGACCATATAAAATGTTTTTCTAACCACTTTGGCCATGTGGTTTTCAAATGAGAGATTGCTATCAACTTGGGTCCCCAGGTCCCTAATTACTTCTTCCATATTTAATGGATTACCACCTATGTGGCGATTTGTGGGCACTTTGTTTTTGCCAAAGGGGATGACTATACACTTTTTGGCATTTAGCTTGAGGCCATGGCTCTGACACCAGTTGTCTGTTTCTATGAGGCCCTTTTGTAGGATGCTTGTGTCGGCTGGAGAGTCGATTATGGCGCCTAGTTTGCAGTCATCCGCAAACTTGGTCAGCCACAGTCCTTCCATGTTGGCCTGTACCTCCGAGAAATATATATATTCCGAACAAGAGAGGTCCCAGGACTGAGCCTTGTGGGATGCCACTTGTAACTGGTTTGGAGTCTGACATGGCTCCAGCAATTCTAACCATGTGGGTTCTGTCCTTGAGCCAGTTTGCAACCCATCAAGTGACATAGAGGTTCATATTTAAGCTGGTGAGCTTATCTATAATGCCCGAGTGGGGTATTGTATCGAAGGCTTTTGCAAGGTCCAGGTATGCTATGTGTGGACCACCTTCCCCTCGTCAATGGCCTTGGTGACTGTTTCAAAGAAATCGACCAGGTTTAAGAGGCAGGATCTGCCCAAACAAAGCTGAACTGGGTAGGATACAGTGTCTGTAGGTCCCCAATATCTTTATTTATGAGGTCCATGATGATCCTTTCCATAGCTTTGCAGACCAAGCTAGTCAGGCTTATGGGGCAATAGTTTCCAGGATCCGTTGAGGCACCACCTTTGTGGAGAGGGACCACTGTTGCTGTACGCCACTGTTTGGGTACATATCCTGTAGTAAGGCTGAGATTGAACAGTAGTTTTATGTTGGGTTTAGCTCTTCTTGGAGTTCATGTGGGACGCAGCCCAGGACACCGTCTGGTCCCATTGATGCTATGTTTTTTGCTTTGGAGAGGGCGGCTCTTACCTGAGCATCTGAGATGTCAGGGGGGCAGCACTCTGCTGGGATAGATATTTGCCCTTTTGGTGGGGAGGGGGGGTTTGTGCTGAACCTGTCAGCTAGGATGTTGGCAATGTCTGTGGGTTCGGTGCATTTTGGACTAATTCTGAGCATATCTGGGAATTCCCACCCAGGTTCCTAACATAACTAAAGAAAGCATTGTGATTATCCTTAGTGTCCTGTGCAATTTTTCTCTCGAAGCTGGCCTTAGAAGATTTTATGAGTGCCCGTAGTTTTTTGCTAATACTGATCAGAGATGCCTTCACTTTTTGGGATTTTGCTCTATCATGTAGTAGCTTCCTCCTTCTATTGTATAGTTTGTTTATGGCTGGGGTCCACCAGACAGGACGCCTGCCTTTGGAGTATTGGGTCTTGGTTTTATTTGGGATTGCATGATCCATGCTTTCCTGAAGGTGTTCATAGAATGCATTTATAAAGGATTCTGCGGTCTGGGCCGTATATTCCACAGGCCCGGGGGCTTTGAAGGATTCCACCTTGGTTTTGAGGAGTGTGAAATTTGCTTTAGAGAAATTTTTCACTCTGGTTTTCTGGGCAGGGGGTTTGGGTCGGGATGTGAATATCCAGTGAGATTAGTTTATGGTCTGATCTTACCAGTGAGGGATACACATCTGGTCTGGAGCATAGAGCCCCCATGTTGGTGAAGATCAGGTCCAGTATGTTTTCCCCTCTTGTGGGAGTGGTAACAAGTTGCTCCATAGCATTTGAGTTTATAAATTCTAGGAACCTTTGGGCTAGGGTGTTGGAGCTAGAGTAATGCTCCCAGTCTATGTCTGGGTAGTTGAAGTTGCCCAATATAATGGTGTTTGGAGATACCTTCATATTTTCCAGTGTTCTCAGGAAGGCCGAGTGGGGTTCCTGGGTTTGGGAGGGTGGTCTGTAGCAGGCTATAAACTGGAAGGCAGTTTTACCCACTGTTAGTTGCACATGGATAGTCTCTGATGCTTCATGCTGTGCCACCAACCTGGAGGTGTGGGTATCATTGACGAATATTGATGCTCACCCTCCTTTTGTGGTTTGGTCCAAGTTTTGGGGCCGAAAAGCATGGTATGAAGTATAACTTGGCAGTGCTGGGGTGCTTTCGGGAGCCTTGAACCAGATTTCTGTTACTGCACAGATATCGATGTTCTCCATGCTAAGGAGAGTTTCAAGTGCATGCATCTTGAGGTTTAGACTTCTGGCGTTGAGTAGCATTACTCTTAGTTTCTTATCCCTTGTGATACCTATAGAGGTGGGTTTGTCTTTTGAGCCTTGCCTAAAAAAGGCACTATGGGGGTGGCAAGAGCCTTTGCCAATATCCGAAAGCCCAGGGGTGACAGGTGCAAACTGTCCCTAGCGAAGCATCATGGCTTGTCGAGCATGTCATCCCAGGCTGACAGGCATTGGATCCCCTTTGAATGACACCAATACTTAAGCCAATTGTTGAAATTGATCATCTTGTCTTCATATTGTAGCATCATTCTTAGTGAGGGTAAGATGCTACTCAAGGTCAGGGTCATACCGGCCTGGGCTACATGCTCAGAGAGCTCCTCTATGTCTCTTTTCATGTAGTCCAGGGAGGTATGTCTCAGGTCATTCACACCAGCATGGACAATGACTGAGTCATATTTGTACTTGCCTTGGAATGACCTGATTGCTTGTGTTATGTGACGGATCCTAGTGCCCGACAGGCAGCTCACCGTGACCTTCTCCTTGTTCAGCCTGGTGAGCAGGACGTCAGTGTGCCTGATGAGAGGGTCACCTATTACAAGTGTATCAGGTGTGTTGTTTAGCCTTAAGGGCTGTGACTGTTCGGCACACTGGCTTTGTGAGCTATGTGTTGCATGTGTTTTGTTTTGGGGTATCGGTTGCTTGGGTGTCTGCTTTGGAGGTCTTTGCTGCTTAGGCAGATTTTTATTTAGAGCCTCAGAGTATGTTTTTTGTGTGTTTATGTGTTTGGTTTGCTGTCGTGGTAGGTCT
This sequence comes from Protopterus annectens, assembly GCF_019279795.1. Classification (NCBI taxonomy): domain Eukaryota; kingdom Metazoa; phylum Chordata; order Ceratodontiformes; family Protopteridae; genus Protopterus; species Protopterus annectens. The sequence continues at coordinate 208,944,293 of NC_056738.1, forward strand.
ATGTGAGACTGGAATTGTAGTGAGTGTGGTTTCCTTCTCCTCCTGACTGGTTACGCCAGGACTGAGTTGAGAGAGCTTAGCCTCCAGTTTGGCTATATGGTTGCATCTCTCACATGTTTTGGAATTTGTTGGGAGGAGGAGAGGGTTGTCTGTGTACATGAGGCAGTTGTAACATTGTCTCAAGATTCCCAGATTCACCAGCTGGACCAGAGAGGAGATTGACAACTGACCTTTGGACATGCTAGAATAGTATTGGGAATTCCTTTATAATTGAAAAAAAGGGCCATTGGGGAACAAGGTATTCAAGGGGAGTTTGTGAGGGTGTAGTGCTTTTAATTTTTTAGTGCTGACTTATATAATTGCTTTAGTGAGCAAGTGCCAGGCTTTAGAGTAGAAATAGGGTGTTTATTATGAGAACTAGAACAGTTAAGAGCAGACTTTATGGAGCCGAGAATGGTTTAAACCCAATTAAGCGGAGCTGCCCGATGCTGCGCTATGCGCAAAATCGCGCAAAGCTGCGCCAAAGAGGGTTTTATACAGGGGGACTTGAAAGAGCTAAATGGCCAATAGACTACCAGATTCTTGTGCTGGGAACACTCCTCCAGGGATAGATAGGCTGCTCTAAGCTCCCCACTGCCACTGGTGAACAAAGAAGCCTCCCTTTATCCAAGAAAGGAAATGGGCAACACAGGAACTTTCCAAAAGTCCAGAATACAGCAAAGTCTGTATTTGGACTACTCTAGGTCAGGAAAGACAGGAAACAAGGATAATTTGTTTTGTTTTTTTTCTTTTTTGCAACAAAAAGCAGGAACATGCAATAAATATGTAATGCAGGCTAGCACACTTGAGTGTGTAGCCTCAACAGGTAAATGCAACAAACAGGACAAACTTTAAAAGTGCAGGTGCAAAAACAACTTTAAACAGTTTAAAACAGTTCAAGCAAAACTTGTAGTCATTGCTAGTGGATTGTAGCCTGCAATTATCCTATAAGTAGGTTCCACTACTTCTGCTAAGATAAATATTAATAACATAATGTCATGTATAGATAATACAGGTAACAATCTACAGAAATTCTGAAACAACTTTAATGAAATGAAAGATGGATTTTAATAGTGCTAATACTGAATAAAATAAGTAAAAAATGAACACTGTAACCTGTGAAACTGCAGCAGCAGATAAAAAGAATGGGGTCCAGTACCTTTTAGTACAGACCCAGCTCGAAGGGTATTTTAATGAAGAAATACTTTTAGGTTTATTCTTTAGTTATACACTAAACACTCCAACCTGCATTCTGGCAGAAGGGGGAAGCACTGATAAGGTTACTTGACTTTTTTTCATGCTATATGGAACATACTGTGGTGTGACTACAAGTTTTGCTAAGAAATCTTACCTGATTACTAACCCTAAGGCTATACTGCTAGAATGTACTCTTTTAACTTGAGTCAGTTAGGTTGCCATTTTCATGTTATTACTTGTTCCCTTTAACACTGTAGCCCTATTTTCATTGAAGTGTAAACAGTATAAGTTCAGTATAATGTAATAAGATATTTATTGCTGAAGTAGGCCTCAACATACCTTTTAACTATCCCTGATTTTGCTTCATAGTTTTACCCATCATTCATAAAATGTTTGATTATTTAGTAAATCACAAATCAGTAAGGATTATAGTCAGTAAATAATGAAACCTTTAGAGTTTCATATTTCGTATTAAGAAAATGTATGTTGATGAAAAACTTGTTCTTCTTATTAACATTTTAAAATGGATTACAGTAATATTTAAAAAACATATCCATGTTTTAGGCCTTTGTCCCCTAATTACTTTTGGCTTTGTCATGAATTCTTGAGCAAAGAAGTTAAGAGGTATAGGCAACATTCTGTTATGAGAACAACCTGGAAAGACTAACCTGCAAAAGAAAACTATAAATTGAGGAATGCATTAAGAAACATTTATACTTTTTGACACAGCATACCTGACGCACCAACAGCACCTCCCCACAATATTATATCAGCTTGCTATAAAAACTACATGTAATTCTACAGTCAAGAAGAGCAAATTTCCCGATCCTCACTGTGCCATGACCTTGGCATGAACAGTTCAACAAATGGCATGTTCAATGTAAGGGCACTGAAAATGCTGTTCACTGAACAGGTTTTTCACTGAACTGATATTGACCCATGCTGTCATATGTTTCACATCCACTGCACTACTTCTCCTGACATAGCTGGCAATACCTCACATCATCTATATGTTCATATATCTCAAATGTTCATTGTGAATCTACATAGCTATGCATTTATTTGGATTGCCAACAAGAATGCTTGCCCGGATGTAGAACATGATAATATGGGCATGCACTCTACTGCAAATTTAAAACCATTATCATACTTTACAAATATGATTCAGTATAGTCAGCACAATTGAAGAGCTTATAAATGCTTCATTTTATTTTATTTTAATTTTAATTAAAAGAAGAATGCCCAAGATTATTGTACCATTTAAACTTTATTCCATTGTGGCACTATTCTGTAACACTGTGAGTAGCCAACAAAATAACTCAATTGCTATTGCAGCTGATGGATTGTGAGGGTTTTACCTCAAATTCTGTCCCTTCCGGCACATATGTACTACTCCCTCATTCTACACTATTCCATGAGAGAGTCTTCCAGAAAATCATGCAGCTTTTTTTTCCCTCTGGATCACCTGACAACTCTCTCTCTCTCTATATATATATATATATATATATATATATATATATATATATATATATATATATATATATATACTACACCAGCGCCTTCTCATACCATTTAGTCAACAGGCTGTATTAATTACTTCATCAATAAAGATAAACTAAAAACAGATAGTTTGCTGACATAGGCCCATGATCTAGGTTTTAAAGTTACTTGTCTACATGGATGGTTAAAAAAATCCAAAAAGGCAGTTAAAACAGAGAAAATCACCAGCAGGTTTTATTTCCAAGTAGCAAATGCAAGATTATAATACGTGAATATCCAGAAAATGTCCAAGATGAAATCCAGAGTCCACAGGCAGCAGAAAAGATTAGCACTTTCATCCCATTAAGTTGCTGCCTGTGGATTGTGGATTGTTTTCTTGGACATTTTCTAGATATTCATGTATTTTAATCTTGCATTTGCTGCTTGGAAATAAAACCTGCTGGTGATTTGCTCCGTTTGAGCTACCCTTTTGTTTTTTTTTTGGTTTTGTGGTTATTTTCAGGACCTACATGGATGGTTAGTAATAATCTAAGTCTTGCAATAGTTAAATGCCTGTAATGGGGAAAACAGTTTTTAACCATACAATCTAAGCTATTTCCCATTTGTACTAAGAATTCCACAAAAACTCCTTGCATCATATCTTAGAGGGAGCTCGATAATATTGTCACCCTCACCTAAGACATATTTTGATCTTTTGTCCCAGAGTAGTTATCTATTTAAATTAATTACATCAAGTATGTAGCACCGCAGTAATATTGGGGTTAGTGCTGGTTTTCTTTATGGACAGGTGTGTCAACATGAGATTTTGTTACGAGTTCCAGTTTCCTCCCACATCCTAGAAAATGCAGAAGGCTCATAAGCTGACAGTTTCTCTTATGTGCGTGTATCATGCAGTAGAGTAGTGTCCTATTTAGAACTGGGTCCTGCCTTATGCCTACTACTTGCTGGGATAAGCTCTAGGTCCACTTCACCCTGAACTGGATAAGGTGTATATTGAAAATGGATGTATGCATGAATGGATGGATATATATGCATGCATGCTTGCTTCAGCTGATGAATGTAGATTTATGGCTTCCCTATACCCAACACTGCTGTTAGCACTGTACCCATTTAAAGGCACAGTTTTGCCATCAGGAAGCATATGATAACATGTTCATGTCACCTGCAGTTGGTGCTACTATTGGCATACAGAACTAATGTATGTAAAGCTTTGATATAACATTTAGGTGCACATTTAATCAAGGTGTCAGTGAAGGTTCTACTGTGAAACTCTGATATCATTAAAGCCAATGAGCCAAAAAGATGAAAAAAAATGCCCAAACTACAGAAAGGTAAAAAAATAATTTTTAATAATTTTCTGCATGGGGGAGTTTCTGCAGGGGGGCAACTCCCCCATGCATCACCTGATACCACCCACCCTCCAAACTTAACCAACTACGTAGTCACACCAATTCAAAGAAGAGTGAGAGAGCTATCCCAGAACAAGTGCATTATTACTGGTGATATTTCTAAGTGACTGCCACCAATAATATCCTATGGCAAACAGCATTCAGCATCACACCTTTCATTTTTTTACATGTTATAGTCATTTTCACCTTGAGTAACTGTAGGCAAGCCACCAAGAGAAAAGAACAAAACTGAAGGATTTACATGATAAATGGTCAAGAGTTTGCCAGTAATAAAAACTTCCCTGAGCAAAATATATAAGCTTATCTACAGCTGAGATAGGGAATGATTATTACAACGCTAAGTTAATCGGATGGCAATATTGCACACCCATCTTTCTGCGCTACACTTACCTATTACCAGATAATGCATCGCCAGGTTAAAATTAGTTACTGTTTTATATTTTGCTATTCTTCATTTACCACCCTTACTTGGCAAAACATAGCGTACAAACAATTCTTCTATCACTACATTTTTCTCATCATTGCTGCAATACCTTTAAATTAGAGAGAAGATCTGGAAAGCCAAGTTAAAATGCCAGAGGTTGTAGACAATAATTATGTTGTTTCTTAATGCAAAAGAAATTATTATAAAAATAAAAATAGGAAACTAGTGACAAAGAATATGAGGAATTTGACTTATTTGAAGATTTTACATTTTGTAATGGATCATGAAAATCTGTTACTTTAATGTTAACAACAGTTATTTAACTACAAGTTGCAGTCTCTGATAGAAACATTTATTTATTGTTTATTTACTTATTTGCAGTTGGTTTACCAGGATAGTCCATTGGGCCAATAAGAACCAGTTTTCAATGGAGTCCTGGGGAGAAAAGCTCCAAACAAAGGTTCCAAAAAGATTACAGCAGTTTACAATTTCAATTATTTGTAGGTTAAAGACAAAGCTTTAAAACAGTGGTAACAAAAAGATTACAGCAGTTTACAAATTCAGTCATTTGTGGGTTCAAGACAAAACAAAGATTAAGCAGGTACAATGCAATTTTAGGTTTCATTTTGTAGAAAACCAAGATTTAAGCAGGTGCAATAAACATTTTTAGGGTAAATTTTGTAGAAAAATAAAGCATTGCTGTAGTAAATATATAGTTTCTTGAGTGGAATAGTAGGATTAGAGAATTATAAGATGTCGTTACAGTTGGCTTATTATTTGGTGTCTAGTAATATATGATATAGTTGCCTGTAGGAAGTGAAGAATATAAATACATTTATTTAATTTGTGTAGTATTGCTGCTATCAGAAGCCAACTTGAAATATCTCATGTTGCAATCCCTTGGATTCATGAATCTCCATGCAAGAATAAGGCTATTCTTGCAGGGAGTGGTCGTGTCCGTTTAGGATAGGAGCATGCCTTGCATATGCATGAAGGCACGCTGCTATCTAAACTAAATGAACATGAACCAGGAGTGAGTGCAGGGGGCGTGTGTCAGCAGTGCCTGCACCTGAAGCATGCCCCATTCACTCTGAAAGTGCCGTATGGCATTTTCTGACACAGATGAGTGTCACTCTATATAATATTAGAGCCTGGCTTTAATATTATATAGTAAACAAGTGTCCACAGACAGTGAAATGTAAATAGCTAACATTTCAGTGTCCATGGACACTGAAAAAAAAATTAAAAACACAAACACCTAGAAGGCAGCAGCCTTCAAGTGCACACCCACAAATGTATGCACTCTTGCCCTTCATGCATGGAAGCAGTAGGACAAAAGGGAGGGATTACAAAATAAAAAAATGTAATAATATTTCTTTTTTCTTGAAATAAATCCAAAGTTTAAGCTGCGCTGCGTGCTGATATGCTTAGCCTGGCTGAAATCCTGAAAATGATAGACAAGTGCTACTGTAATAGAAAACATCACCAAGCTGCTGTAGTGTAGTGGTACTGCCATGGTATAGCATGTAGAATATGTTCAGTTTGAACCCCCCCCTCTCACAAATTACTTAAATATTTTTTAAGGAATTTGAATGATAGATGTCAATCATATGGCTCCCGTATAGCACAGTAGGGGTGGGAATATGTAAAAAATAAGTTATAAATTTAATGAAAAAAAAATAGATTTAAGCAATGACTTGCTAGTGTAAAGTGAACAACAAAACCAGTTGTATCCAAGGAAACGCCAGGATCCACACGTAATTCAATTCTCTTTATTTGAGCAAAAAACAAGCAGTGGGTTGAGCGCTTTCATCTAAATAAAAAGATTTCATCAGAACGTAACAAATGTAGTGACACTCCCTTATATATTCAAAAAGCCCGCCTTTTCCATTAATCACTAATTGATCAATTGGGTAAAATCAAATATTTTAAAAATACAAGAAATAAAAAATATTCTACCATTTTTTTAAAAATGTTTCAAAGGTGTAGTATGTTTGTACTCATCACTATCCTAACCGATACAAATAAAATAGCTGCTTGTGTAAAACACATCTGCAGTACTCTAAGTAGAACTCTTACATGTCATATTTCTTAATGTGATACCACCACCACCAAATTAACCTTAGTCCATAGTTAATAACAGCACAAAAAGAAATACACATGACATAATACTATCCTATACACTCAAAATTCTAAATTACATTTTAAAATTAGTATGCAATAATGTATGATACAAAAAATTGATAAAATGTATCCTACCAGTGTACTTAAGAACTAATACTGTAATAAACATAAACATTGATGTTCCTAACTTTTCTATACTCTTACTAAAGGTTTTGTAGGTATAACTTCATTGAGTCCTGGGGGGCTTGCTGCCTTGAGTGTAATCTGCCATTTGATTTCCTTTTCACCTACCACAGCCTTGGTATTTCCACCCCTAGGGTTGGGTAGTACTACTTCCAAAATGGCAAATTTGAAGCCATTGAATTACACCAAGGCATGTATTTTAAAACATGGGAAATATACTAAGGAGGTGAAGGATATCATTACATCCAACTGGAACATACTGACTAGTGATGAGGGAATAAAAGAGAAAATATGTAAAAAACCTCAGTTTGTTTGTAAAATAGGCATCAATTTGAAAAAAATCATTGAAGTAAAATCTAATTATAAAAGGAGAGGGTTGCACAATAGGGTGGGAACCACAAAATGTGGCCATTGTAATTATTGTGGTTGCATTTTTGATGAGGTAAACATTGTTTTGAAAAACCATATTAGTAGTAAGATTACATTTAGTTATGGTAACCGTCAGTCACAACATTTAATCTATTTGGCTATATGTAGTTCATGTTTAAGTTATTATGTTGGGAAGACCGATTGCCGGTTAAAAAATAGGATCTATGACCATATTTATTGTATCAAAAAACAAGATGCCAACAATGCACTTTATCATCATCTAGCCAACAGTCCTGGATGTAGTGGCTTCAAATTTGCCATTTTGGAAGAAGTACTACCCAACCCTAGGGGTGGAAATATCAAGGCTGTGGTAGGTGAAAAGGAAATCAAATGGCAGATTAGACTCAAGGCAGCAAGCCCCCTAGGACTCAATGAAGTTATACCTACAAAACCTTTAGTAAGAGTATAGAAAAGTTAGGAACATCAATGTTTATGTTTATTACAGTATTAGTTCTTCAGTACACTGGTAGGATACATTTTATCCATTTTTTGTATCATACATTATTGCATACTAATTTTAAAATGTAATTTAGAATTTTGAGTGTATAGGATAGTATTATGTCATGTGTATTTCTTTTTTTGTTGTTATTAACTATGGACTAAGGTTCATTTGGTGGTGGTGGTATCACATTAAGAAATATGACATGTAAGAGTTATACTTATAGTACTGCAGATATGTTTTGCAGAAGTAGCTATTTTATTTGTATCGGTTAGGATAGTGATGAGTACAAATGTACTACATCTTTGAAACATTTTTAAAAAAATGGTAGAATATTTTTTATTTCTTGCATTTTTAAAATATTTGATTTTACCCAATTGATCAATTAGTGATTAATGGAAAAGGCGGGCTTTTTGAATATATAAGGGAGTGTCACTACATTTGTTACGTTCTGATGAAATCTTTTTATTTAGATGAAAGCGCTCAACCCACTGCTTGTTTTTTGCTCAAATAAAGAGAATTGAATTACATGTGGATCCTGGCGTTTCCTTGGATACAAATGATTTGCTAGTGTAAGCATTGCTTACCTGCTGTCAGCTCTGCTTAACTGGTGTAATCACTGATATACAGATTTGCACTAAGTTAAGCATAATGCAGCATAGTAAAACTGGCCAATCAAGAAAAATTATGGGAAAACTGCCCTATTTAAACTGCACAGGCAGGAATTCAGCCATAACCATTTGGGATTGCACACAGCAGGACCAAAATGTCTGACATTGGTGAAGGTGTGCACTTCTGAGTGCAACGTTGGGGTGTCCAGGAGTCCAGGGTCATGGTTGGGCTCCTAGTTAAAAACCATGCCAGCAAGATGCTGCAGGACCAGGGCTCGTAGTACAAAGCAGAGGCCTGAGATCAGCTTGCACATGATCTCACCAGTACCACTGGCATACCCTGTACTGGTGAGCAGGTACATCATAACCATAATGACCTGATGCAGAGGGGGGGGTGCACTCTTGGACCAGTGAATCCAAGAAGCCCGAGCACAGGATGTCCCACCTGTCTATAAGTATGCAGTCTTATGTATCTCTAACTAAGTATGGAAAAAGTTCAACTTGTGACTGTGCAGGTGTGATTAATGTGTGATGTCTTCCAATACAGCTGCTGCGGAGAGGTCCCAGAATGTGGAGGCTCATTCCCAGCGACTGGCCTGGCTGCATCAGCAGTATGGTGAGTACAGAATAACCCCTACTAGTAGCAGTAAGAAATCTAAATTATAGTAATGGTAGTATTGCCTGTATATATAATTGTGCTGTAAAAGTCAAGAATAAATGCCCGTGCCAGGCTGCCAGTGTTACAATGGAGTATTCTCAACTGCTGTGTAATACAGATATCAGTATCAAAGAAGGTACAATATGCAGGAGAGTAATATTAAAATATGTATGAGTGTGTCTGAGTGAACCTGCCAAGAAAGTGCCATGTCAGGGCTGTTGTAACAGTTAGAAATGTAAAGCATTCCCCTGTGCAGATCATGCTGGAATAGTAATTGTGGATTTCTGAGTTGTACATAGATATGTATGCCAAAACTAATAAAGGTGATCATAAACACTGGTGTGCATCATCTCACTTGTACCTGATAAATAGAAATGTGTATGTCCTGCAGAATGCATTAACTGAGGTGAACTGATTTAGCACTGCTTGTCTGCATACTTTAGAATGGGCATGTCAAATAACTGGAAAAAAGCAACAGTACATATTCCCATCAGAATGTGTTTTACTTGTTTGTCTGCCAGCATTGTCCTGTTAACCTTTCAATTTCAGCTGTATGTAGCTGTGAATGTACTGAGAAATTTATAAGGCTAACAGGTGCAGACTTAAAACCTACACTGTGTACTCAGGAATCTGAATTGCAGTATGTAGATGTAAAACAGTCAAATGTACAATCCAGCTACTGTGCACATGTTTCAGAAACAGTGACATCAATGTCTGTTGTTTATGCATAATTTGTACTGAAAATGGGAAACAAATAATGCAACATGTCATAATAAAAGTACTCTGCACAAAAATATGTATTAGATAGAAATGTCACAAGCAACACACAACACCTCCCCAGTAGCTCAGTCTGATAAAGACTAGGCCTGTAGTTCAATTTTGCACACACAGCACGGTTCGAATCCAGGGACCGGCACTAACATCTCACTCTGGTTCTACAGTTGTAAACTGCAATCTGAAAAGAAAAAATAATGTACTGCAACACATACACTTTCCATACAGGACACACAGGTAAAGAAATCTGAATAGAAATACTAGTATGATATGTATAACTATGAAAGGTGTATAATTGCTGTATTGATCAGCCCTGGTCCTACAATTAGATGCAAGCTAGACATCCACACTCTGCAGTCTGGCCAAGACAAGCCCATCAAGTGTCACCCTGTCATGGATAGTTTCCCCAGTTGCCAAGAAACCTGCACACAGAGAATGTCACAGTAGATATATGTGAAAGGCACAACACACACTACAGGGCCTTTAGCTAATATGTGAATCTGAAATATGTATAGAAACAGCAATGTAATGTGCCTACAGTTCATCTGCACAGGCCCACAGGTAAAGAAATTGGTATAGAAACAGGTCTGATGTGTATAACTAAAATAAGGGTACAATTGCGCTGTTGATATCTACGGCTGTTGGTGTGCTGTAGCAGCCCCATGGCCCAGGTAAAGTGTAAGTGTGATCAGAATGTAGAGTAGTAAATAGTAGTGTACTGATAAATATACTTGATAGCAGCTGCCAATTGAATTTGTTCCCTTCCCCCACCACTCAAATGATCCAACCATCACACTGAAACCAACATGGGTATGTTCCTAAACAAACCTCTACTGTTGGGACTGTTGTTCCATTTGGTTTATCATTGTTTAAACTGTGTGCATACTAATATTCCCTGTTGAATAATCATCTTATTGCCTGCCTACATACCACTAACTGGCATGCTGTTGCAACCCTGAATGCCATTCCATATATGCATGGGTTCTGTTTGCTATGGCACTGTTATAATTGTACTGTTTTGGGTAAATGGGAATATCCATGTATGCTATTTTGACTAATGTTGTAATGTGTTGTGCATGACTAACCAATATTCATTGTTAATTTCTACAACATAGCACATATGGGAAGGCAGATCCCAGTGGACCCATCTCTCTCACCCCACCTTGCTGAGGCAGCAGGTCCTAGCACATCTGGGACCCAATCCAGACCTCCCTCATCTGCTGGTCCTGCACCACCCTCAGGTGGAACTGCTGCAGGGGATGGGGCTCACCCCCCCCGCAAGTGGGTGCATTGAGGACATTGTCACCCAGGATGAGGTCTGTGTCATGGTGTGCAGTGTCCTCCAGACAGAGCTGGATGGACACCTGTGCCAGGTGGAGGGTAGGTTGTCACAGCTAGAGGGGCAGGCAGCCCATGCAGCCCAGCCCCCAGCACAGCCACCTTCGAGGCTGTGAAGGAGTAGTGGTGACTGCCATCGGGTAAGGACAACAGTGCCATTACTGTCATCTGGAAGGCTCATGAGCCTCAGATTCCCAAACGCTCTCCCCGTCAAGGTGTTTACCACCTCCCATGTGTCATACACCACCCCTGTCTGTTGTCTTGTCTGTCTGCAAATGCAACCTTTCCTACCAAATATCCCTCACCACACTTACCAATAATCCTTCCTTAACATCCCACTCTCATCATAAAAAAAGGGCATCTGCCCCACAAAAAAAAATCATGTCCCATACATAGCTCTGCATTTTGCCCAGAGACATGTACACAATCTAACCCTCCCAATCACCCGTATTGTTGGGTGCCCACACACCTCCCTGTAGGGTGTGAGGCTCCAAATCCTAAATTGACCACACTGACAGCAGCTATTGCTGCCAAAGAAATGCAGAGCTATGATCCTTTCCTACACCCGTCCTGCACATCCCTACTTGTTTCTCCTCTTGTTTGTCCTCCTGCTTGCCCCAAATTCACCACTTTCCTATCTCCCTTTTTTCTTTTCTTTATTTGAAATTAGTGCGGGTTTAAGCGGCCGTAAGTGGGCGTAAGTGAAGCTAAGCTCACATAAGCATCGCTTAGCTCCTCACAAACCCACTTACAACTGCTTTAAAGTGTCTTAATCACTCTGTATCCATCAGCCGATGTTCTGTGCAGCAACAAAACAAGCAGCCCTTGCAAATCTCAAACCCAGGACGCTGCACACTAAAGTGATTTACCACTAAGCCCTTTCAGAAACAAATAAAACTCATGTTTTCTCAAACATAGCATCCAGCACAGTCATTTAACAGTAGGGGAAATGTATTTATATATGTAGATGTCTGTATGTATGTATGTATGTGTGTGTGTGTGTGTGTGTGTATATATATATATATATATATATATATATATATATATATATATATATATATATATATATATATATATATATATATATATATATATATATATATATATATATATATATATATATATATATATATATATATATGTATACATAAAAACACAAGTAAATATATGACCAAAGGCACCATTAATGGGGGTGAGGGGGCAAGTACAGCTTGTATTTATTGATATCATCCTCTCCTCCACAGGTGAACAGATCTGCCTTGCAACACAATAACCAACACTTGCAAGTCTCATACCCAGGACCCTACACAACATAGCCACAACAAGTTAACAGTAATCCATCTCAGCTGTACGATGTCAGGATGATATCAATAACAAATCATTCAGAACAGTCTATGTACCATAGGGAATGTACAATGTGGAAGTAGTAAACATTCTAATGATACATAAACACAGACACACACACACACACAAAAATACTATATATATATATATATATATATATATATATATATATATATATATATATATATATATATATATATATATATATATATATATGTATAGTTCCCTATTATGATGTCTCAGGCACAGTTTATCGAATGTGTCTTCATCGAACCAAAATGCGTGAAAAGGCAAAATAGCAAAGCGGCTTTTCAGCAAAATCTTTCCCTGGGAAAGAATTATCTTGCCTGTTTTCTCTACTTTGCCATTTTCGGCACTGTAGTGCAATCTCGTAGTTGGTATATTTAAGTAGGGGTGTGTGGGGGCACAGCCACCACTTTGGGGGGTGTGGGGGTTGAAGCCCCCACATTATGTAATGTTTTACAGTTTTTTTTTTATTTTGGAACAGTGATTTTTTTCCCTTGGAAAAATTGCTGTTCTGAGGTTTCGACGTTGTAAGCTTTCACTTACCTGGGATCGATTATGTGTCGTTCACTGTTGTGAGCATGCACTATCATAATATAGACACACATAAATATATATATATATATATATATATAGATATATATATATATATATATATATATATATATATATATATATATATATATATATACATATATATATATGTATGTATTTACACATACATACACATATACATATATTACTATGTATAGATATGTATAAGAAGATATATATTTAGAGGGTGCA